>NW_026019996.1:3414564-3442429 GCF_900185275.1 Solanum verrucosum | reverse complement strand
TTATATGTTTATCATGTTCTCCTGTCACTACTAGCATCGTACTTTAGCGGATACTTCCTTCTAATCAGCGCCTCAACTTTGTTTACTCCCCTAAACGGCTTTTCTTGCCTATCGGTTTCAACATTAGGATGGCATACTATAGAAGTTTTCTCCCTGTTTCCAGTGTGCTAATAAACTAGAAATCATAATTCAAATAATTCTAATACATAATAACTAACATAAATTTATTCAATCATATATATGATATTCATGAATATATGAAATTAGTTCTGCATATTTTTTGAACAATATACCTTTGCCTCTTGCTTATCCATGATATCTGAGGGTTGTTCCATTATCTACTAAGTATTTTAAATATGTGAGAATGTTTTTTTTTTATAAAAGTGTTTCGTTTATTCAAAGTCTGCCCTTTATGTTACATATACCTTCCTTTATATAGAAAGGAATTAGTGCATAATAATGCACGTACTATACTACACACTTACTTTACAATCATCCCTACCCACTACTTTTACCCTTGTCTTCTTAATCATACACACCACCTACCATACTTTACACTTGTCAATACTACTTTAATAATGCACATGCATATATTGACTAATTTACTCTACTAACTTGTAAATAATTTACAATAATGTGACTACTACTGTACACTTTAAGACTTTTACATAATAATTTACATCTACTTTTGGCTTTGTGTGGCTTTGTTGGCCAAACACGTTTTTATGTCTTCTTTTTATCTCTATGTCCTTTGTCTTTATCTTCTTTGTCTTCTTCTCTTTATCTTATCTCTTTTCTGTCTCTGTCTTCTTTTATTTTATCATTCCAGCTGGACATGGGGGATTACATTATCTTCTCCATTGCATTTTGAGCATATATGATCTGGATATTTGTGTTCAATTAGTTTACAATATCTGGTTAATAGTTCATTTGAGATGAATCCCTTCTTTAATGCTCTGGTAATAGGTTGTTCTTCTGGTTTGAGTAGAGATAATATCCATTTTTGTACTTCGGCCATATATGCTTGCCTTAGCTCCCTTGAGTTTGAATATATCATAAGTTGGTCTCGTGAATAATAACTCCATATTGCATTCCCATTTAGATAATTATTTGCTAGTTCTTGGATAATTGTTGGCATACCAATTATTCTCTTATTAGCATAGAAACTTGGTATCTCTGGTTATTGTCCGATATCTTCTGAATTATCATATCTCTGGTTAATCCTATGTTTACAATTTGTATTATTGGTTTTATCTCATCATATAGTATCTCTGTCGGGGCCGCATAAAACTTTACATAAAATAGATTGCCTTTTGTTACTCTTTTATAGGTTATGAATGCTCTGTGTATCTCTGGTATACCACTTAGTTCTTCCCCATTGTATGTATAAACTATACTTAATAATCCATAATTGTAACAAGTTTTGACTAAATTAGCTTTAGTTTTTGGTTGAGCTATCAATTTATTCTACCCTTGAATTTTTGGGTTAAATAATCTTGGATTGGTTCTTTAGTGGTGGTAGATCTAGGATTAAGATTCAATATGTTTGGATTTTATGTATATTCCTAATATAGGTTTGTGTGATTTGGTTATAAATTTTTTTTGTCTTTGTTTAGTCTCTCTGCATACGTTGAGGTTTGCGGTGATATAATCAATGGGTCTTTTGGTATTTTTGATGTAAATGGTTTTTCAAACATTTTGTTTAGATTAGTGCTTGTATATTGTTTCCTAATTGTTTTGCTTGTACCTGCAGCTTCATTGAAACAATCATTATGGGTTTTTTGGAGTATCCCATAACGTCTCCTTCTAGCTCTAGATGTTTAGTGTCTTTCGATTGACATATCTCTGCATGTTTATAGTCATGCGACTGACTTATAAATTTAGACTTTAGTTTTTGTATCTCATTGTCCATACTATCCACTTTGGTACAAAGTGTAGTAATGGCTTTGAGTATATCTTCAATTGTGTTTTCTTTCTCAGTCTGAGTAGCTTTGTCTTGATAAGTAATCTGCAATAACATTCTTATCAGTTTTTATTACTTCAATAGTAAATGTAAAATTTAATATATTTAATACCAATCTCCTTATTTCTTTTGTCGTTACGGAATTTTGTATTTTTCTTGTTAGCCACCATTTTACTTGTGTTATCTGTCCTTATAATAAATTTGTTATATACGATATATGGTTCAAATGATAATAAACATTTATATACTAAGTATAATTCTTTCCTGTTTATTTCCCATTTTATTTTTGTATTAGTAAATGTTCCTGAATAATATCTACAATGATATTCTATTTTTTCTCCATCATACTCGTATTTCAAGATTCCTCCATAACTTTTTTCACTGGTGTCTGATTCTACTATATAAGTGATTTTTTTGTTTTCATCTGGAAAATATAGTTTAGGTAGGTTCTTACATAATAGTTTTACTTTTTGTATTTGTGTTTGATCTTTTCTATCAAACTGGTATTCTATGTCTTTCTTTAATTTTTGTTGTAATGGTTTTAAATTCTCTGCTAATTTTGGTATGTATTCTCTTACTTGGTTTACTAGTCCTAGAAATGATTGTAATTTCTTTTTCGTGTCTAGTTGTTCATTTGAGTTAATTATTTTTTGTACTATATGTGTTTGCATTTTTATTCCATTTTTATCTATTTGTATTCCTAAGAATTCTATTTGCTTTTTCATTATGTATGCTTTCTTTTTACTTAGACTTATGCCTGAATATTCTATAATATGTATAAATTTTTCTAATATTCTTATATGTTCATCTTGTGTTTTGGAATATAGTAATATATCATCAATATATACTACACAATTTTCTAGTTGTTTAAAATAGTTATCCATAAAGTGTTGATATCTACCTGGTGCATTTTTATATCCAAATGGTAATACATTCCATTCATAAAATCCTTGTGGTACTGTAAATGCTATAAGTTTTTTAGATTCCTCTTCTAACTTTAAGTGGTAAAATCCTGATTTGCTGTCAAATTTACTAAAGTAATTATATCATTGTATTTGTCTTATCTTTAATATTTTATTTGGTATCGGGTAATTATATGTTTTAGTTTTTGCATTTAAATTTCTATAATCAATAACCATTCTACTTTTTCCTCTTTTTTGTTCACTATGTTTATTTACTATAAATGTTGGGCTTGTATGCTTGCTATTGTTTTCTTGTATATACCATTTTTCTAGTAATTCACTTATATGTATCTTAAATTCTGTTAAATCATTAAAATTATATTTTAATGGTTTTTGGGTTATTATACTATTATTATTAATCAGCTCAATTTTTACTTTTGTTTTATGTTTTTCCCATCCTTGTAAAGGATCTTCACTATATAATAATTTTAGCTTATCTTGGATTATTTTTACTTTATCTATAGAGAATATAATTAATTCTATTTTAGGGTCTTCTTCTTTTATATTTTCTAATTTTTGTGTAATTTTCTCACTTCCTTTTATCCATTCTGTTGTTTTTCGTTTTTTGTTATTTACTCTTTTTGCTCCTATTTTTTGTTTACATAGTGTTGTGAACCACCAGTGTGTTTTTGTTATTATATGTGGGTATAATTTTTCTAAAAATGACATTCCTAATAGCATATCTTTTGTGGTCAATTCAAGGTTATATATTTCTTCTATAGTTAATATCTTATCCGATATTTGTATTTTTATATTTTTTGCCTTATATGTAATCATGCTTCCTTCATTATTAAATCTTGTTACTACTATCAGTGTTTTTAATTTTTCCCATTTATCTTCTGGTAAGCAATTGTATTTACATATATTAGCTTCTGCTCATTTGTCTATCATTGGTGTATAATATCTGTTGTAATATCCTTCTATTATTATCTTTGCAAGTATATATATTTTCATGTTTTTATCATAAGAAAGTTCTTTTTATTATTATCTTCTTATTATTATAATTTATTGTTAACTGTTTGTCTTCTAAATTATATGGTTTCACTTGTTCTAACCATTTTATTCCTAAAGTGATATTTTTATCTCCTTCATATACTTTAAACTTTATTATTATTGGTACTCCTCCAATGATTATTTTCTTTTCCGTAGTTTCTTCGGTATATATCAATGCCTTTGGTAGTTCAGGGCATGATTGTTCAGTAGTAATTATTTCATCTTCTGTTACTAGTTCTCTTGTAATATAGTTTTCTTCTTGTCCTGTATTTATTAATATTAGATATTTTCGTTGTTCCATTACTCCCGTTATGTAGTAATGATATGGTTCTATTTCTTCTTCTATTGATTTTTGTGGAGTTTTATCTATTCTTCTTGAGGTACTCATTTTTTATGATATTTTGGGTATTTCATAAAATATTCTTTTTGATGTACTTAGTCTTTCTTTCACTATTTATAAATCTTCTTCTATATCAATCTCATTATAACTATAATCATTATTATCTATGACTGTAACTATCCTTTCAAAAGGATTTTCTATTTTTATTTCATTTATTTTATTTTTTGTTGTTATTTTATGTTTTGTTGTTAAAACATATAAGTTTTTACATATAGCTGTAAATATTTTACTTCCTGGGGCTAGTTCTTTCCCTGACATTTTCCAATATAATACTAGCGATTTATCTATGTTTGTGTCATTTATTGCTACTGAGTAGTTAGCACTTATTATAAATTTAAATGTTTGGTATATGAGATTACCTTTTACTGCACTTTTATACTTTTTTCTATGGGTTGTATAATTCTATCATCTGCTAAGTATATTTCTATGGGTGTATCTATTCCTTCTCTAAAACATGCTTTTATTAGTATTTTTATTCCTCGTAAATGTACATATTTAATTGGATTTTTAGCTTTAATATCTTGTATTTCTTTATTTATTAGTCGTTTGTTTATTATTGGTATTTTAGCCTTTCCTTTGGTGTATTTGCAATCTATGATATGTTCTCTTTGACTTACTACATAATATTTTTATTTTTGTCGTTTAAACCAACTTCTTATTGTTGGTATTTCGAATAATTTTTCTACTCTTAGGTCTAATTCTTTTCCTTTTATTTGTTCAAATATATTATTATCAAATATTATTTTTTGTTCTGCCGATTCTTCATCTTGATATTTTTCTTTAGTTATTATTTGTATATTTGTTTCAGTCATTTATATAGTGTTCATTATCTGATTCTATTGCTGAATTATTTTCCATTTCATCTGTTTCGTTTTCTAATAATTCATATATGCTATCTTCACTTTCTAATTCATAATCTACGTATTCTATTTGTGTATATTTTTCATTGTCTATTATTATTTCTAATATTTGTTTTTTCTTTGGACTTTTAGGTAATTTACAATCTCTAGCTATATGTCCTAATTTTTCACAATTATAACAAGTACATTCCGTTAGTTTTCTTTTTGGTTTAATTGGTCTTTTGGTTTTGTAGTTTTTTACATAGTATCTTCTTCTTGATTTTTTATATTTATATTTTGATCTATATTTTTTGTTATATCTCTTTTTATAGTATTTGTCCGTACAACCAAATTGGGGTGCCGTTTTATTTTTGCAACATGCTAAGTTTTTTACTAGTATTTTTTCCATTTTTATTTCTTCTTTACGCTTTTGACATAGTTCTATAAACCATCGTTGTAAGAATTTTCTTCTTGCTCCTAAGGTATCTGTTAATCCTGCTTCATTCCAACTTTTTATTACTTTTGAATTAAAAGGTTCTGGTAATTTCGTAAAATATAATTTTCTTATTTCCTTACTTTCTTCTGTGCTATATGTTCCTTTATAATAATATTCTCTAAATGCACATGTGTTCCGTCGTTCGATGCACTGTCCGTAGGTCTGACCGTAGATGAGGGTCAACGGCCAGTTAGAGGAAAGTTGTTGATTGGATCAACTTCAAATGGTCATAACTCTTAGGAAAAAATGAATTAGACGTCCCATGACCTATGATATTATAGATAATTGAATCATCTTTCCAACGCCACCGAGTTTGCTAAAATCCGACCTCCAAGTAAAAAGTTATGCTCATTTTAGTGAAGCCCTGTCGGGCAGACTTGACCTACGACCTCAATCTACAGACCGTAGATTGACCTACGGCCCATATGTCCCATCCGTCGATCACTCTGACAGCAGTTAAGTCAAGGTTCTTTTGGTCTTTTCCTATTTCCTTGGACCCCTAAGCTACGTCGTTTAGACCCTAAATCATGAAGTTTTAGTCAGTTTAAGCCTAGAAACATAACTAGAACTTACCTAAGTCAAGTCATTAATCATAACATAGAAAAATAGAGTGTAAGAGGAGAAGAGAAGTCAAGAACCCTAACTCCAAGAACGCAACAAGTTTTTTTCAGTTCCAGCCCAGAAATCGAAGGATTTCTCCGTGGAATTCGTCACCAGGTATGTGAGATTTCATTAGTGGGTTCCTTTCACCTATTAGGTCCCTAGTTTTCAGTCAGTTTCCTGATTCCCTTGTTATAACTAGACCTAGGGTTTTTTTAATGTTAGAATTATTGGGTTCTTAGCTGTTAGAATGATCCAAATCAGATTAGTATGTTAATATTCAGTTTATTGCATGAATTTCAGAACCCTAGCTATGTATTTCTTTAGTTCTTGAATTACACATGTTAGGTCAGTTATTTCAGTTATTCAGTTATACATGCCTCAGTTATTAATGCATCAATATCAGTTTAATTGTTGCATTCTCAGTTTGCATGTTCAGTTCAAGCTATCCAGTAACTTACAGAAATTCAGTCATAATGTGCTAATTACTTAATCCATTGGGAGTAGCATAATACCGAGTTGGACTAGGGTTTAGCGTACCCAAATAGTCCCAGAACTACTAGCCACGTAGGTTGTAAGTCCCCTCTGTGGGCATCATTTCAGTGATCACGCCAGCATGGCTCTATACCTCTGCCCGGGTATATTAGGTCCCCTCGATGGGGCGTAAACATCGGACTCCACGTTTAGCTCATGTAGTTTTATTATCGGTTATTAATAGCTCCCGCAGTTTAGTCAAATTCTATTGCATTGACCATTTCTCAGTATTCAGTTTCAGCATATTATAAATTGGTCACTGCATTCAGTTATCTCAACATTTAGTATCTATATCATGTTCAGATTATATCATTGCTTATTTTCTTTGTTTAGTTATATGTTATTTCAGTTGTATTCTATCCTGCATGCTCAGTACCTTTCAAGTACTGATGCATACTCTGCGCTGCATCTTCTCATGATGTAGGTGCAGGTTCTCAGCATCCAGATCACGCTTAGATCGGTTCCCGATCTCCAGTTCAGCAGAATCTGTGGTGAGTCCTTATTCTCCGAGGACAATAGTCATGAGTTTCTTTTCAGTATTTTTAGTCCTTTGGTTTCAGTTTTGCTAGGCTTAGCTGGGGCCTGTCCTATCATTTCTAGTTAGTTAGAGGCTATTTTCAGACATAGATAGATTCAACTTAATATTGAGTTAATATCTTCTTTGTATTAAACTCGTCAGTTTTCATATATCTCGATTATAGTATACGGGTATTCCCCATCTTTTCATTTTGTTTATGATTATAGCTTCCGCACAGTTTCTATTATTCAGTTTATATTTAGTATGCTCATGATCATGCCAGCAGGGTTAGCTTGGGATCACTTGTGGTCCTAGGTCCCATGTCCGCGTCTTGGGGGTAGTTTGGGGCATGACAAACTTGGTATCAGAGCACTAGGTTTAATTGTCCTAGGATGTCGGAAAAGCCGCACTAAGTAGAGTCCTTTTCAAGGGTGTGAAGTGCACCATATCTAATGAGGGGGAGGCTATAAAGTGATTTAGGAAATTTTCATTTTCTTGTTACTCTTATCGTGCATAAGGTATGATCTAAATTCCATTCTAACTCGACGTTCTACGTTTCAGTGATCATGCCTCATCTTAGAGCTAATGTCAGGAATGCGAATGCCAGGAACACCATTCAGAAGTTGGCTCAGAGTGTGGCCAACCAGAACAACCAGCGGGCTCCAGTTCCGATAAATGCTAATGTTGGGTCAGCTGCAGCCAGTGTGCGAGACTTTGTTAGGATGAATCCACCAGAGTTCTTAGGATTGCAAGTGGGAGAAGATCCCCAAAATTTCATTGATGAGGTCAAGACTATCTTTGAAGTGATGCAGGTAACTGAGAATGATCGAGTTAAGTTAGCATCTTACCAACTTAAGGATGTGGCTCATAACTAGTATACTCAGTGGAAGGAGAATAAGGGTACAGATGCAGCTCATATTACTTGGGATTGTTTCAGCGAAACCTTTCTGGACAGGTTTTTCCCCACAGAGTTGAGAGAAGCAAGGGCCCAGGAATTTATGAACTTAAAGCAGGGTACAATGACGGTCCAAGAGTATCGGCTCAAGTTTAACCAACTCTCCAGGTATGCTCCTCACATGGTTGCTGACTCTGGGGCTCAGATGAATAAGTTTCTTTATGGGATGTCAGACTTAGTGAAAACAGAGTACAGGAATGCTATGTTGTTGGGAGACATGAACATCTCTAGGCTCATGACTCATGCTCAATAGGTTGAGGGTGATAAGCTTAGGGAACATGCTAAGGAGACTAAGAAAACAAGAACATGTAACTACGAGTATTCCCAACAGAAATCGAGTAGTGGAAATCGCTCGCAGTTTCAGCAAAAGTCTTTGATTCCAGCACCTTCATCAGCTAGTGTTCCATCCCCCAGGTTCTGTAACGATCAAAAAGGTAGGGCATCAGGCTCTAAGTCTCAAGGTAGTATTTTAGGCACCAAAACCTACCCAACTTTCCCGAAATGTAGTAAGAACCATCCGGGAAAGTGCCTTGCAGGTAAGGAATGATGATTTGGGTATGGTCAGTCTGGTCATAGATTGAAGGATTGTCCTTCTAGACAGGGTCAAGGAGAAAATAATGGTAGAGCTCAGTCTACAACTTCAGCAACACCAGTAGGTAGCCTGACTCAGCAAGGTAACTCATCTGGTATAGGTGGCGGACAGCGCCAAAACAGGCTTTATGCTCTTCAGGCTCATCAAGATCAGGAAGATTCTCCTGATGTAGTCATTGGTATGTTATGAGTCTTTGATCTTGATGTTTATGCATTGTTAGATCGAGGGGCTACTTTTCCTTTTGTAACTCCTTACATAGCAGTCCAATTCAGTGTTAGCCCAGAAACTCTTTTAGAACCCTTCTCAGTCTCTACTCCAGTCGGTGACCCAGTTATAACTAGACGGGTATATAGAAATTGCCCTGTCACAGTCTCCCAGAAAGTCACCTCAGCAGATCTTGTAGAGTTAGAAATGGTAGACTTCGATGTCATTCTAGGCATGGATTGGTTACATTCTTATTATGCCTCAATCGATTGTTGAACTAGGATTGTTCATTTTCAGTTTCCAGACAAACCAATCCTAGAATGGAAGGGTAGTAGCTTAGCGCCTATGGGTCGATTCATTTCTTACCTTAAGGCCAGAAAGATGATCTCTAAGGGTTATCTCTATCATCTAGTTCGGGTTAAGGATTCAAGCTCCGAAACCCCAACTCTAGAGACAGTTCCAATGGATAATGAGTTTCCAGAAGTGTTTCCAGATGATCTTTCCGGAGTTCCTCCCAAAAGGGAAATCAACTTTGGAATTGATCTCCTTCCAGATACCCAGCCTATCTCTATTCCTCCTTACAGAATGGCTCCAGCTGAGCTTAAGGAATTGAAAGATCAGTTGAAAGACCTTCTAGATAAGGGCTTCATCAGACCTAGTATTTCGCCATGAGGTGCACCAGTGTTGTTCGTAAAGAAGGAAGATGGTTCTCTTAGAATGTGCATTGACTATAGGCAGTTGAACAAATTCACAATCAAGAATAAGTATCTCATCCCCATATTGATGAATTGTTTGACCAACTTTAGGGTGCTAGTCATTTCTCAAAGATAGACCTCAAATCCGGTTATCATCAGCTCAGAGTCAGAGATAGTGACATTCTGAAAATAGCCTTCAGAACTTGGTATGGTCATTATGAATTTGTAGTCATGTCATTTTGACTAACCAATGCTCCTGCAGCTTTCATGGATTTGATTAACAGAGTGTTGAAGCAGTACTTAGACTTGTTCGTTATCGTCTTTATTGATGATATCCTCATTTACTCTAAAAATGAGGAAGAACATACGAGTCATTTGAGAGTTGTTCTGCAAATTTCAATGATAGCCAGTTATTTGCAAAATTTAACAAGTGCGAGTTTTGGTTACAATCAGTTGCCTTCCTTGGGCATATTGTGTCTAGTGAAGGAATTCGAGTAGATTCCTAGAAGATAGAAGCAGTGAAAAAATGGCCCAGACCTACCCCTGCTACAGATATCAGAAGTTTCTTGGGTCTAGCAGGCTATTACAGACGGTTCGTAGAAGGATTTTCATTCATAGCCTCACCATTGACTAAGTTGACTCAGAAAAAGGTTAAGTTCCAGTGGTCAGATGATTGTGAGAAAAGCTTTGCAGAACTGAAAACTAGGTTGACTACAACTCCTGTCTTGACTCTACCAGAGAGTTCAGATGGTTATGTGATCTATTGTGATGCATCCAGGGTCGGCCTAGGTTGTGTGTTGATGCAGCGAGGTAAGGTTATAGCTTATGCTTCCAGACAGCTTAAGGTGCATGAGAAGAATTATCCGACTCATGACCTCGAGCTTGCAGCAGTGGTGTTTGGACTCAAGATTTAGAGACACTACTTGTATGGTGTTCATGTAGATGTGTTCACAGACCAAAGAGCCTTCAGTGCGTATTCTCCCAGAAAGAGTTGAATCTTCGCCAGAGAAGGTGGCTTGAGCTCCTCAAAGATTATGATATGAGCGTGCATTACCATCCGAGTAAGGTGACTGTAGTAGCAGATGCTCTTAGAAGATTATACATGGGTAGTGTAGCACATGTTAAGGAAGAAAGAAGAGAGCTAGCAAAGGATGTTCACAGACTTGCTCGCCTAGAAGTTCGTCTTATAAGCATATCAGATGGTGGTGTAATGGTTCAAAATGGGGCAGAATCTTCTTTGGTAGTAGAGGTTAAGGAAAAGCAAGACAGTGATCCAATCTTGCTTGAGCTTAAGGGTGCAGTCCATAATCAAAGAGTGGAGGTTTTCTCCCGGGGGAGATGGTGTGCTTCGCTACTAGGGTCGATTATGTGTTCCTAATGTGGACGATTTGAGACAACATATTCTTGCAGAGGCCCATAACTCTAGATATTGTATCCATCCAGGCGCCACTAAGATGTACCACGATCTGCGGGAAGTCTATTGGTGGAATGGTATGAAAAGAGATATAGCAAACTTTGTGGCTAAGTTCCCCAATTGCCAGCAAGTCAAGGTAGAACATCAGAAACCAGGAGGCATGACTCAAGAGATTGACATTCCTATTTGGGAGTGGGAAGTGATCAACATGGACTTTATCATAGGTTTACCTCGTACTCACAGACAGCATGACTCCATTTGGGTGAATGTTGATAGGGCTACTAAGTCTTCTCAATTTTTGGCGGTCAGGACTATAGATTCGGCGGAGGATTACTCCAAGCTTTACATTAATGAGATTGTGAGGTTGCATGGGGTTCCTTTGTCTATCATCTCGGATAGAGGTCCTTAGTTTACCTCTTATTTCTAGAAGTCATTTCAGAAGGGTCTTGGTACTCAGGTTAACCTTAGCACAACCTTTCATCCACAGACGGATGGTCAGGCAAAGCGTACCATTCAGACCTTAGAGGACATGTTGAGAGCTTGTGTGATCGACTTCAAGGGTAGTTGGGATGATCACCTTCCTCTTATTGAGTTCGCCTGCAACAATAGTTACCATTCCAACATTCAGATGGCCCCTTATGAGGCATTGTATGGGTGTAGATGTAGATCTCCAGTTGGTTGGCTTGAAGCAGGTGAAGCAGCCTTGATAGGACCAGATTCAGTCCTTGATGTTATGGAGAAACTGCAACTCATTAGAGATAGATTTAAGACTGCCCAGAGTGGCCTGAAGTCTTATGCAGATGTGACAAGAAGGGAACTAGAGTTCCAAGTTGATGATTGGGTTTTCCTGAAAGTGTCACCTATGAAGAGGGTGATGAGATTTGGCAAGAAAGGGAAGCTCAGTCCCAGATATGTAGGCCCTTACCGGATCTTGAAAAAAATTGGTGAAGTGGCTTATGAGTTAGAGTTTCAAGCAGATTTAGCAGCAGTGCATCCAGTCTTTCACATTTCACTTTTGAAGAAGTGTGTGGATGATCCAGCATCCGTGGTGCCATTAGAGACTGTTGCTGTAAAAGATAGCCTTTCTTATGAGGATGTACGAGTTGAGATTCTCGATCGTCAAGTTAGAAGGTTGAGAAATAAAGAAGTCGCTTAAGTCAAGGTTTTGTGGAAGAGTTAGTCCGTAAAGGGAGCTACTTGGGAAGCAGAAGTAGCCATGAAGGCCAAGTATTCTCACCTCTTTCCTTCCGATTCTACTCCAACTTGAGGTAATAGTTGCTCTTCAGTTTTTCAATCATTCACGCATAAATTCAGTCTTAGAATCATGTTCATTCAGTTTGTACTTGTATTTTCAGCGTATTTGCATGTTCTTGGAAGTCAGTTCAGTCAGAAATTCAGTTATCAGTGTTTAGTGGTAGGGATTGCAGCCCTTTCACTCTATTTCAGCTAGTTTAGTTTTCATTCGAGGACGAATGTTCTCAAGGGAAGATAATGTAACACCTCGTATCCTAGATAGACCAAAATGCAGATTTTTAGAAGTTGCAGGTGCAACCTACAGTCGCCACCTATGAATCGTAGTCTGATCTACGGCCCGTGTTGTGGGTACATGGTTCACCACTGCAGCCCCCCCTCCCCAAAAAAAATGCAGTTCATAAATCGGCTATGTCTCGGCCCACAAACAGAGATACGATCCGTAGGTCAAACCACAATATATGGTCTGTGTCCGTGGATCAAGACTCATTTACCCAGCCTCTGACATGAACTACGGTCGACCAGCACGGACAATCGTTTGATGCACGGTCCGTAGGTCTGACCGTAGATAAGGGTCAGCAGCCAGTTAGAGGAAAATTATTGATTGCGTCAACTTAAAATGGTCATAACTCTTAATACAAAATGAATTAGGTATCCCATGACCTATGATATCATAGATAATTGAATCATCTTTCCAACGCCACCGAGTTTGCTAAAATCTGAGTTCCGAGTAAAAAGTTATGCTCGTTTTAATGAAGCCCTATCGGGTAGACTTGACCTACGACCTCAATCTACGGACCGTAGATTGACCTACGGCCGCTAGGTCCCGTCCGTTGATCACTCCGACAGCAATTAATTCAGAGGTCTTTTGGTCTTTTCCTATTTCCTTGGACCCCTAAGATACTTCGTTTAGACCCTAAATCATGAGGTTTTAGTCAGTTTAAGCCTAGAAACATAACTAGAACTTACCTAAGTCAAGTCATTAATCATAACATAGAAATTAAGAGCGTAAGAGGAGAAGAGAAGTCAAGAACCGTAACTCCAAGAATGCAACAAGTTTTCTTCAGTTCCAGCCCAGAAATCAAAGGATTTCTCCATGGAATTCGTCACCATGTATGTGGGATTTCACTAGTGGGTTCCTTTCACCAATTAGGTCCCTAGTTTTCAATCAGTTTCTTGATTCCCTTATTATGACTAGACCTAGGGTTTTTCGAATGTTAGAATTATTGGGTTCTTAGCTGTTAGAATGATCCAAATCAGATTAGTATTTTAATATTCAGTTTATTGCATGAATTTCAGAACCCTAGCTATGTGTTTCTTTAGTTCTTGAATTACACATGCTAGGTCAGCTATTTCAGTTATTCAGTTATACATGCCTCAGTTATTAATGCATCAATATCAGTTTAATTGTTGCATTCTCAGTTTGCATGTTCATTTAAGCTATCCAGTAACTTACAGAAATTCAGTCATAATGTGTTAATTACTTAATCCATTGGAAGTAGCATAATACCGAGTTGGACTAGGGTTTAGCGTACCCAAATAGTCCCAGAAATACTAGCCACGTAGGTTGTAAGTCCCCTCTGTGGGCATCATTTCAGTGATCACGCAAGCATGCCTTTATATCTCTGGCCGGGTATATTGGGTCCTCTCGATGGGGCGTATACATCGGACTCCACATTTAGCTCATTTGATTTTATTATCGATTATTAGTATCTCCCACAGTTCAGTCAGATTCTATTGTATTGACCATTTATCAGTATTCAATTTTAGCATGTTATAAATTGGTCACTGCATTCAGTTTTCTCAGCATTCAGTATCTATATCATGTTAAGATTATATCATTGCTTATTTGCTTTGTTCAGTTATATGTTATTTCAGTTATGTTCTATCTTACATGCTCAGTACCTTTCAAATACTGACGCATACTCTGCAGTCTGCGCTACATCTTCTCATCATGTAGGTTCAAGTTCTCAGCATCCAGATCACGCTTAGATCGGTTCCCGATCTCCAGTTCAGTAGAATCAGTGGTGAGTCCTTATTCTCCGAGGACAATAGTCATGAGTTTCTTTTCAGTATTTTTAGTCCTTTAGTTTCAGTTTTGCTAGATTTAGCTGAGGCCTGTCCCAGCATTTCTAGTTAGTTAGAGGCTATTTTCAGACATAGATAGATTCAGCTTAATATTGAGTTAATATCTTCTTTGTATTAAACTCATCAGTTTTCATATATCTCAGTTATAGTATATGGGTATTCCCATCTTTTCATTTTGTTTATGATTATAGCTTCCGCACTGTTTCTACTATTCAGTTTATATTTAGTATGCTCATGATCATGCCAGCAGGGTTAGTTTGGGATCACTTGTGGTCCTAGGTCTCGTGTCTGCGTCTCGAGGGTAGCTCGGGGAGTGACATTGGGAGTCGTGTCAACTATGCCAGCAGCCCAAAATGACTCTTTCGGAGTTGATGGAATCGTCAAAATTAGATTTTGAGTTCATCTTCTTGAACTTCAAATAAAAAATGACCATTAAAGGTTCGATAGCTCCAAAACATATAAATTTGTATAAGTAGCAAATGAACGATCAGTGAAGAACTGTCGGTCCCAGCAAATCATAAAAGACTTGGGGTCGCTATAGAAATGCTCTAAATGATTAACAGAAGACATAAACATAAGAATGACCTAGAGGGTTATAACAACTGAGTCAAACAAGGACATCATTAGCTCACCCTCCATCTTCGGAAGTCCACGTGAATCAATGTTGTCAACTGGCGCTCGTATCTGCATCAAGAAAAAGTGATGCAGAGCGTACCATGAGTACCAAAATATTAGGTACCTCTAGTAAGAATCATAGATCGACTCAGCTTGCAAAGCAAATGTATAATGTCAAATGAGGAACTAAATAGTGACTAGATGAAGCAATAGCAAAAAGTCTAACTATAAAGATCGGGAATCCAAATGGAATGAAGCAATAAAGTAAAACCAAAATATAATGTTTCCTCATTGTTTTCAAAATTCATGTAAGACCGGAGAGACTCTTCGTGTTTTGGAGTTATTGAGAGAATGAATGACAGAATAGTATATGTAATATAACTTTTCAGCATTTTATGAAACTTTTCCCTTCGGGGACATCCGATAAAATTGGAAAGATACAGAAAATATTAGCATGGACCCTGCGCAAGAATGACATGCACAAATCGAGAAATGGTCCAAACTCTTTTTAGTGTGGGGGGTAAAGAAGACCAGTTCTTGGGAAATCATGTCAACGTGGTTTACGATACGCTATGATTTTATGTCGAAGTATTACAAAACTTGCAAACTTCAAGGACATAAGGAATAAGATTGTTTTGTAATCCACCCAGAATTGAAAAGTCAAAAAGAAGAAGACACAATGGTGGATACAAATAACAAATGGGTCAAAGAACTTTGGCCAGCGGAAAGGTCATTGGACCTTAATATCAAGGGAACATGTTCCAGACATGGAAAATAAAGAGAAAGAAATTCCATACAAGGGAAAAGAACGAAAACAAAGAAATGACACAAAGAAGATATGGAATGCCACAAAAGATATGTGTGTTTTAACTCCTAACAAAGACATGAAACCTCAATAAGAGAAGAGCAAAAACAATGTCAAAGAGATTCAGACATGAAACTCTTTTTCTACCCTAGAGAATAATGAGAATGATCAGGTGAACACAAATCTTACTCAAAGTCAACCTATAGGATAACATCAATCTTGCAAAGCTTGGATTGAAACTTTGTTTGACAAGACCAGTGGAAATAATGTGGGGAACAATCAAAATCAAGGTGAAAAATCACAAAATAATACAGTGATCACAATTGCAGGCAACATTGAAAAGATCAGCAGATAACGGAAAATAACACATGGAATACTGAAGTTATTGCAACTAATTTAATGGCTCAAATTACAAGAACACAAATACAAAATAATTCTAAAATGATAGCTCAGGGAATACTCAACATACGGTTGAGGAGAGGGAACAAATAAAAGCTACAAAGAACACAATTGATAAACAAATCACTATGAAGAATGACGAAAATATTGTTAAAGATAACAACAATTTAGATAAAGTGAAAGGCGGGGAATACACCAAAAGTGAGGAAGATGAGAGTGGCCAAAAAAATAGGATGTAGTTCAAAGGGGGAAGATATATGCTCTAATGAAGGGGTGGGCGATTAGGATATAGAAGAGCCTAGTGAACAAAAATCAGAGAAAGCTTGTGTAGGTGAAAACAACGAAGAAGAAGATGTTAATGGTCAGGTATCATTTGTCATCTAAAAGCGGAAAATAATAAATAAACAAAACATTGTGGTTAATACTGGAATCAGTAGTGCACAAGGAGGAAATAATAAAATGGAGTTCAAGGAAGTTAATGCTTACACACATTTCTATCCCCGGTTAACATAGATACCATTAAGTTTAATGAAGTCCATGATGAGGATATAACAGTTGATGCCACAATTGAGTCATTGAATAATAACATTAATCTAATTGCAAAGGTTGGTGATTTATCACCCAAGCAGGTAGATAAGATAAAGGGAAATAACAACAAGCAAAAAGATTGAAAATGTGATAAGAAATCTGAAACTCCAATTCGACTTTCATCAAAGAGGAATGCTTCACGAAAAGTTCATCTATGGTGACTAATATAATCTTTTGGAACATTAGATCAGTTAATACTCACCAAAATTTTGAGAAGTTGACTAATCTAAATAGAAGAAATCGGTATTGATTAATAGGATTGATGGAGCCTTTTGAAGATCCATCAAACATTGATATTTATAGGAGGAGATTGGGGCATTAGGTTGCTATGGCAAATGTTTCTGGATAGATTTGGTTTTTACCATAATAGCAGCTACAACACAAAATCTGACCATCAAGATTCAACAGCAAGCTTGGGATGAGGGTTTTCTCTTCACAGTGGTATATGTTTCATGTCAAGTAGGAATCATGAAGAAGCTTTGGGAATCTTTACGGAATCATGCCGATCATCATCCTATCCCTTGGATGGTGGAAGGAGATTTTAATGTAATTCTATCTTGGGAAGAAAAGCTTGGGGTATCCCAATTTTCTACCAAGAAACCGAAGATTTTGCTAATTGCATAACGTAGTGTGGTTTTTTTTAGTTTAGGTTTCAGTCGCATTGCCTATACTTGGTGAATGGGAGGACTGATGAAGCTTGTATTTTCATACGGCTAGATAGAGCTTTAAGAAATCAGAGATTATTGGATGAGTTCCTTGTTATTTACGCCAAACACCTGATTAAAAGATGGTATGATCATGCTCCTTTAGAATTATGGTTCTCACAAAACTCAAGAGGTTATGATCAAACCTTGTAAGTTCATGAACTTCTGGACTAAGCGTACTGATTTTTTATAATTGGTGAAGACACATTAGGGACTGATCTTATGGGAAACCCTATGCTAATTTTTCATCATAAACTAAAAAATATTAAGCACGTTTTAGTTTAGTGGAGCAAAGAGGTCTATGGTAGTATTTTCCAAAAAGTTGCTACTTTAAAGGAGGTGATTAAAACTCAAGAAATGCAATTTGAATTGGATTCCTCATAGGGAACAGGCAGAGTTACACAAGGCACATACAGACCTTTCCATTTATCTTTACCTAGAAAAAGAGTACTAGAGACAGAAAGATGGGATGAGTTGGTTTGTTGATGGGTAAAGGAACACTAAATTTTATCATGTTTATGTCAATGGCTGAAGGAGGAGGTTGCAACTAAACCAAATTAAAAATGATACTGATGATTGGATTGAAGAGAGCAATGGGATGGCCACTAAAGTAATGCAGTTTCTTGAGAAACAATTCACTGAAGATTGTTTTTCTGATAATTTTGTCATCTCAAAGAATACTTCAACAAAGATCACTATGGCCTAAACTGAACTTTTAAAGAAAAAGAAGAGAAGGAGGTAAAGGTTGTTGTTCATGCTTTTAAAAGGGAGAGTGATAGTGAGCCTGATGGGTTTACAGAGGTCTTTTACCAGTCTTGTTGGGATATTATAAAGGGTGATGTTATAGCAGTGGTGCAACATTTCTTTAGAGGAGAAACTTTGCCAAGATTTGTAACTCAAAAAAATTTGGAGTTGCTCTCCAAGAAAGATCAAGTTAATACATTTTCAGATGTAAGACCTATCAGTTTAAGCAACTTCATCAACAAGGTGTTCTCTAGAGTAGTACATGGTAGGTTAGTTACATTACTTCCCTTGTTGATTTCTAAAAATCAAACTAGCTTTGTGAAGGGTATGAGTATTATGGAAAATGTATTATTGGCACAGGAAATTATAAGGGATATCAAAATAAGAACCAAATCTACAAACTAAGTAATAAAGATTCATATGACTAAGGCCTATGACAGGCTATCTTGTCTTTTCATTACTAAAGTTTTTAGGAAATTTGATTTATATGAAGAGGTACATTGTGTACAGGTTACTAGCATATAACTAGTACTTAGTCTGGTTAAACGGTTAAGCTCAAGGTTTTTTTAAATCTACCTGGGGAATAAAGCAAGGAGATCCTTTTTCACCAACCCTCTTCATTATTGCAGTAGAGACCCTTTCAAGAGGGTCGAATGCCTTTAAATGAGCTAGAGGGATTCAAGGGGTTTGGGGTTCCTAAATGGAGTACAACTATCAACCATTTTGCATATGTAGATGATACCATGTTATTTTCCTATGCAGACAAGAAATCTATGAAAGTAATGATCAGAATATTGAAAGACTGTGAATCAAGCAAGGTTCATTTCCTTTTACTTATCTTGGTTGCCCTATATTTTATGATGAAAATTAAATATGCTACTATGATAATATGATCAAGAAAGTAGGTAACAGGATCCAGTCATGGAAAGGAAAAATGATATCTTATGGTGAGAGGGTTGTGTTGATAAAACATGGTTCTCCAAAGCATGTCTATTCATGTGTTATAAGTTTTAAACCCTCTCATAGGAGTGATAAGGCATTTACATAAGATGTTTGCTAGGTTATTTTGGAGAAATACAAATACAACGAAAATAAGACACTGAGTGAGCTAGGAAAACAAGTGTTTGCCAAAGGAGGAAGGTGGAGTAGGGTTCAGATCACTTTTTGATGTTTCAAATACAATATTTTGCAAACTAAGGTGGAATGTAAGAAGTAAACCTTCTCTTTGGAGTTCTTTTATGATCAACAAATACTGCAAAAAGTCACCCAGTAATTGCAAATTGTAGAGGTGCCTCCACAATCTGGAAGATAATGATTTTTGTTAGAGATTCACATTTGGTGGCAAATGGGACAGGGAATTTCCAACTTTTGGTATGATAACTTGACTCGTTTGGGAGCTTTATATCATATTCTTCCAGATATTGAGGAAAAGGAGATTGAGGTTAAGAGGTTTGTTGATGCAGAAGGATAGAATATTCGAAGTCTGAGAAACTGTCTCTTGAGAAGTATGTCAAACATGTGATAAAAAATAATCCTCACCCAATAGATAACAATAACTTAGATCAAGCGAAATGGATGTTAAGAGTCAAATGAAAAATTCTCAGTAAGGAATTCTCAGTAAGTACGTCAAACATGTGATAAAAAATAATCCTCACCCAGTAGATAACAATAACTTAGATCGAGCAAAATGGATGTTAAGAGTCAAATGAAAAATTTAAAATTCTCAGTAAGGAGTTCTTGGGAATATATTAGACAAATAGTAGAAATGAAAGACATTTTCAAGTTCACGTGTTTCCACACCTTCCTTGAGTTACCTGTCCAGGCTAGAAAGATAATCAATCTAGAGAAACAATTGGTCCTTAATTTGAGGATAACGACCAGAGAAATCAATCACTATAACAGCAGGGAAGGGAAGGGGGCATGTCTTCTATCAATTAAGAATATACACATTATTTTTTCCATTACATCATGATCAGAGGGCAGCCCTCGGTATATGCTTTGCAGCATAGTAGACACAACAACTATAACATGATATCAGAAATGCATTCATTGAAATGTCTAAGAATTTTTTTTTATTGAAACACCGAAATCAACTAGGACAATCAACAGAGAACATTTTTTTCCATAGAGAGAACAATCAATTTTTTAAACAAAAGGAAGAACCAGAACGCATATTGGGGAAAATATTTTTAAGAAGGTAGCAAAATTAGAATGCAACAAAAATTCATGTAGATCTTAGAGGGAGCTTACCAGTTAACATTCCAACGAAATCGATCGATGATCCATGAAGGAAAAGTCGCAAATAGTCCTGAAGGAAGCAAAGTTGTTTGGAGACAAATTGAAGGCCAGACATATGAAGAAAGGATGGAAGATAAAATGGTGCATACTATGGTCAGAACTAGGGTTGTTCAAAACCGAATTGAAATCGATAACTTGAGCCGAAAAAAAGTTATTGTTTATCCGTAATGGGTTATTGGTTTAGCGGTTTTGATAACAGTTTTGATTTATTTTATTATCGGGTTATCGATTCTTAACGGTTTTAGGTTTTTTCTTAACGGGTTAATCGATAACCCGATAGTAAATTAAATAATTATATGTATACCATTCTGTATATAAAGTGTTTGACTTAGATTTTGATTTCCTACTTTTATTTCTGGTTGTCCCAAACTCTTGGTTATAATACAATGTAAATTGTTCGCTTTTGAGAAATATGTAACTTGTGAACTCATGTGCATGGTTCATTTGGTTTGTCACCTTGTTTTTAAGTGATTTTTAGTGTTTTTTTTGTCAAATCTTAACGGTTAAACCGATAACGATCAATAACCGATAAATAAATAACCGATAAGTCAATATCTTGATGGTTCTATAATGGTTTAGCATCTCTAAAAATCGATAACCAATAAGTCAAACCGATAAACTTCAAATCAAAATAGCTATGGAAAGATTAAGTAGGAACCCAATAGTTTCTTTTTTACTTTGGTCAAGGAGAAGACAAAGAGATGGACTTTCTCATATAGTTTCTAAAGATAAGATTTGGCTTTGATTTTTTTTAGGAAAAATTAGCAAATTGATCAAAAAAACTAACATATTTAGTAAAAACCTCCATACTTTAAAAATATTAGTAAAAATGTCAAAAATATCATTATTTTAAAAAAAATAGTGTGTCCTCATTTCCCTCACATTGATTACACATCTCTCAATTAACTCTTTCTCATATTTAAAAATAATAATTTATTTTCTCTGTGTAAGATTTATCTCTTCAATTTTCCTCTATTATTCAGATTTCGCATATCGCTCTTCCCCCATTTTTGGTTTCAGATATTGGATTCTCAACAATCCCATTGGTTAAGGTATTCATTTTTATCCCTTTTTTTCTGATTTTATTGTTGTTTAAATCTTTCTGAATCGTTGTCTGTAGTTACAATCTCGGTTAGGGTTTGACAACCTCAAAAACACTCTCCAATGGCTGAATTTAAGAGACTTACTAGAGGTATCCAACTAAATCATCAAATTTCTAGTGATTTCCCATTCTTTAATCTATGTATTACTCAAGAAATAACGGATAATGTAGGATCCGCTGCTAAATTGATGGAGGAGAGACGATCGGGACACTTACAGGACCCAATTGGTGTGCAAAACCTTCCTTAAATTCATAACGATGAAGACCAAATAGTTGGTGAAGAGGTATTTATGTATTTTTGCATGTTCTGTAATTTGCATGTTCAATTGAAGTTGTTAAAGGACCAATTTTTTCAATAATTTTATGTTAGACTACGGTTTGATCTAAATTTTTTTGTATTCAAAATCCATTCAGTATTTGTACTGACATTGAATAAATTTGGAAATGTCTATGGAAATTTATTGTGAGTTTGTTAGTATGTATTTTGTATTTCCAAATTTAATGAATTTTTGTATTCTGGGGATATTTTTGTTAGTTCTGATAATGTACCACATATTTGGAACCATGGCTTTCTTGTTTTCTACATTGGTAGGTATTCAGTAAATCAATGATATATTTATAATTTACATGAAGATGCTATTTCAGATTTTATTAATGAATTTTTATTTGATGATTTTTGTTTATTGTGGTATATTTGTTGTAATTGTGTTGTGATGCTATACCAGATTGTATACATTCCTTATTATTTGTTTGTTTTGTATTCATTATGGAATATTTGTTTTAGTTGTGTTGTTTTACATGTGGTTGTATTCATTATGCTTTATTTATCATTTTCTAGTTATTGACATTGTGAGAGTCTTGTTCATATCCAGTAAAGTAAAGATACAATAATCTTTATACATTTGTTTTGATTTTTAACAAATAGTGATGCTATTTGATTGTTTTCTAAGTTGAAGTAAAGATACATATTAACTGTATTCATTCAGTAGTATTTCATTGTTTTGTATTCACTATGGCGTAGTTGGTGTATTCATTAGATCATTGTAATTATTGTATATGTTTGGTTTGATTTATAAGTTACATTATGGTATAAATTTGTATTTATGTGATGTAGTTTTTAAGTTACATTATGGCAGAATTTTTATATTTATATGCTTGCCAAGTTAAGTTAGAATTTTTCTATTCTCTTATTGTACATAGGGATTGCGGTATTTATATGCTTGCTTATGACGAGTGATTGTCTTATGGACAAGGAAATTCAGCCTGTAACTTCGATGTAATGTTTTTAAGGTCAAGATATGTTGCAATTCTTTGGAACTATGGCCAACAGAAGCTTGACGCCGGAGCGATTAGTGATAGTGAGGCACCCCAAAGGCATAACATGCCTCACATAGTTCGTGATGGTTGTGAAACAATTGAAATATAATAGTCGTGTATTTATAGTAGATGGTTAATCTTGCTTTATTCTAAACTACTTCGTCTATTATACATTAACTTTTATGTAGCAGTTTATTCTGCATACTTATCATTTTGATCGTATGAAGTTTTGATTTATCATTAAAAAGGTTTGATATATATATATTGTGTTTTTCGTTGATTGCATATGTTGTATCTTGTATTTGGAATCATCCATTTAAGAGGGTTGTATCCAGGAAAGCAATGATACATATTAACATTTGAATTATTTTATAACAAACAATGATGCTATATCAAATTGTATTCATTATTACCTGTTTCTTGATTGTTCTATATTCATTACGGCACATTAGTTGTAGTTGTGTTGTGTGCTTTATAATTTAATTTATTTTCATGTGTTGGTATTCATTATGGCATATCTCTTATCTCACCATAGATTATTGAATACAAATGGATATGCCTTAAAATACAGTAACATAGGTTGGATTATTTAGTGATCTTTCAAATACATATACAATGTGTGTTGCCACGATTATTCATATACAATATGATATGTCAGAATATTTAGTGATCTGTCAAATACATATACAAAATGGCATATGAATGCCAAATTATTTTTTGTATTTGTTAATTCATTCAATCTATATCATCATAATTGTTTCGCAACAGTTTTTTTGTATTTTCATTTTGGTATAAGAACTACTTTATCTTATTTTAGTTTAGTTTTTGTATCCATTTTACTTATACTGAATATGAACATTTTAGTAATATATTACAACGAATATATAATAGGATACAAATATAAAATGGCATATGAATACATTTTGAAATATAATATTCATTGAAGATGATCAAAACATCAATTACATAAAACTGAGGACAAGTGATATTTACAAACACTTTCAAATTACTTTTCAAAAAAAAATCAAACATATCTAACTATTCAGTTTGTGGTCCATTCCTGCATGACAACCAATTATGCCCCTTGTGCCCACAAGTACTACAAGAATTCTTGTTCTTCTCCGCATATATGCTTTGTATTCAACCAAATAAAAAAAAACATACCCAAATCATTACTAGATACAGAATTAGAGATGTTACCAGTATTTTGTATCCAAATTACAAATTTATGTATTTACAATAGTACTTGTACCATATTTTGAACTAAACTGTATTTTCCATTTTCAAATATATGCTATGAACAATAACAAGATTATAGCATAACAAAATTGTATTTCCAATTGACACCTCCAACATATTTTGTATTTGGACCTAGCTAAGCTAAAATATGATTTATTTACATTTATATTCTTATCTGCCAACATATTATGTATCCTACACACATATAGAACTTATATTCAGATCAACCACTTACATATTTTCATTACTTTTATCATATAATTTTTTATTAGGGATACAATTTATTTTTAAAAAAATAAAACAAATAACCAAACAAAAAAAAACAAACATTCAGTACAAATTGTTGTCGAAAATTGTACCTCCTCAAATTTGTATTACACAAAAGTTACAACAAAAATCCAATCAAAAAAAGTCTGTCTTTTTACAATCAATCATTATTTTCGTATTCGACAAGCAAACAAATTCAACAAATCCAGCAAAGCTAATGATTCAATACCTTGTTCATAATGCATACAATTTAAAACGAAAATATAGACGATTTAAAATTATCTAAAAAAACTCATATCAAATTATAATCAATTACATACAGATTAGGATGAAGCAATTAACCAATACCTGATCTAATGTATATTCCGCCAATTTTATCGAGTTTCTTTCCCAAAACTTGATTGTCGACGAACTTTTTTCAACTGAGACTTCAACATCGATAATGAGCAAATTCAGTCAATTATTTTTGTTATTTGTAACTGATGAGATTTTTTAAGCGTTTGTTCCTTTTAAAAATATTTCTCTCCCCTAAATTTCTCCAATCTGTTATATAAATATTGTATTCTTTAAATTAAAACAAATAATAAAAACATAAATAAGATAGATAACAAATTAAATTTTTGACATTTTTACTAAATATTAAAAGTGTTGTTAATGGGTTCTATTAAATGTTAAAATATTGACATTTTGAGATTATATAAAACTGGCCCAACAACCAAATTAATTTTATTTTTAAAAAAAAATCTCATGTAAGAAAGTTTTATGAATTAAATGACCGAAGTAACCTTACTTAATAATGTAGGAGAAGAAATTTCACGTTAGGAAAGGGACACAATGTGTCATTCAACGTGCCATAGTTGTTTCTTTTTATTTCCTTTTTTTCTCATCTTCCCGATAAAGAACAAGAGTAAAAACGAAGTTGATTCAAAATTGGGTGTATTTGTATTTATAGAAGCTTTTATTTTCGATCTAAGGGATTCCTTGGTTCGGGCCGAAGAAGCAATGTCACTTGATCATTATCAAACTGACTGCAATTTTTTTCTGTCCGTGAAGATCCCATCAAAGCGTCCTCTACTTCTAATAGGTTAGGTAGTCCACAACATGTCACCCAACACGTAGTGACATTAAAATTTTGATCCTCTGACCTATGGGGACATGTGCAACACGGATTACAATGTGGGGTCCCTAAAATGTAGTGCACGGTTGATATCACTCAAATTACACCCCAAATATAAATAACGATGTCAAAATATAGTAATCCAACTAGGTTGGTATCAAATTCCAAAATATAGTAACCTTTGGGGCTATGGAAAAGCCCCTTTCGTTGTTGCGGACCAGTGAATGGTGATTGGGTGGAAACAAAAAACACCTAATTTATGACATACCTAACACATGATCAAGAGATGTCAACTTGAAAAACAATCCATTTCCAGTTTTTACTAACTCATCAGACTATGGAGACTTAGATAAGGGTATTATGGCCTAACCACCCATAACGAGAGAACAGGCTCTAACAAGACACTTTTGACATTTAACACCTACGTACCATGCAACATTCTAACATTAAATAAATTTTATTTTTTTAAAAAAAAAAAAAAAAAGAACACAAGCATAAGAACACATAAAACCTCAATTGTCTTGAACGTTATTTGCACATATCAAAATTATTCTTCGCAAATAATAGTCATTATGGAGAGTGCTTTGTGAAAGTCAAGTTGTCAATAAAGAGGACTTGCTCCTAAGGAAGTTGCCGCTATAGTTCTCGAGTTTTTAGGTTGATTTTTCTTCATGAAGCTGTAGCCGATTTACTAATTTGTTAGAAGTTTTGAAATAGGGGTTTGTTAATTAAGGTGTGCAGGCTTAAAAGGTGTAGTTGCATCTAGGAAGAGTAAGGTATACTAGAGTCATTCCAAAGACCGTTACAAAGTTCTTCTACTTTAATCTCCCAAATAGAAGGTCAGCTTATTGAGGAGTCGGTATTGATTCATGCAAAGATGCTCCTTTTGAAATTTGCCAGAACTATTATCACCTATGATTGATTAAGAAAAAATTTGGTTGTAGAGGTATAATCTTAAAGTTTTAGTTTTACTTTAGATTTGAGGCAAATCTTATAAGAGGTAGATCGTAACTTTTACTTCTTTTAGTAAGGAATTTTTTATGGTAAAATTCCATTTATTAATTACATCCCACAATTTACTTTCTTGTTAAATGTTTGGTTCTTCAATGCATTAGGTGACAACTTAAAATAATAATATGAAAAATAAGTGGACGGCAATGAATCTCATTTCACAAGGAACACCATACGTTATTGTCAAATCAAACAAAAAGGACTGTGTTCTCGAATCATATGAATTGATTTGATATTAATTACATAATAGAAAATCTTAAGCGATTCTTTAAATATATGTATACTAAGACGACTAAGTCATGTGACATGAAAGAATGAGACTTGTCCTTGAATTGTAGTAGTTGATCAAGTTACAAGTAGAATCCATGGACTTATTATGTAAAGTGTTTTTTGCTCTCATTCAGTTGCATTTGTTTAAATTATACCCCCTCCTGTCCATTTTTTCTTGTCAATTTTTTACTTGGTACAGTTTGTATAGTGAATTTACCATTTTATCTCTATTAATTGATAGAGACTTAAACATATTTTACTCACTATATTTTTCAAATATATTAACTCAATTTTAATAAATTTACGGTATAATAGGAAGAAAAAATAATTCTTGCTTGATTTGTCAAAAATGACAAATAAAAAAGGAAATCAAATTAGAAAATATCTGACAAGTAAAAAGAGACAAGGGAGGGAGTAATAGCTACAACTTGCTAGAAAATTAGTTCCCCTTATTAAATAACATGACAGCTAACAAAGTTCAATGAACAAATACTGGTGTACAAGAAAAGTTTTATGCAAGCAGGCTAGCTCTTTCAAGTGAAAATCTTTATCCACTCTATTATTCCCGGGAGGGAGTATTAGCTACAACTTGCTAGAAAATTAGTTCCCCTTATTAAATAACATGACAGCTAACAAAGTTCAATGAACAAATACTGGTGTTCAAGAAAAGTTTTATGCAAGCAGGCTAGCTCTTTCAAGTGAAAATCTTAATCCACTCTATTATTCCCGTGATATTAATAGTGTACTCATCAACTTGATACTCAGTCAAATATTAGAGTTGAATGACTCAACGGTCACTTAACTTATACTCCATCTGATTCATAATAATTGAATCAAAAATAGGGTCACAGCCCTTTCAACATTATCTGAACATGAAATGACTAAG